>NC_136427.1:28420000-28427500 GCF_052849685.1 Lactuca virosa
AAGTTGTGTCTTGTAATCAGCAGTTCCTGTGTTCTTATCAGTTTCATCAGCATCAGCAGCCATCATACTTAAATTGCCTGCCAATGGCAACAATGGGAAAGGTTATACACACACATATGTTTGTTTCCATTGGAATCGGGATGATGGATATGCAAAAACTAATAACGCCAGCAATTAAACAAGTTATTAATAAAACTACTCCGAACATACAATTAAAAACATAGTCATGATCACCTTCTTTTTCAAGTGAAATTCTCCTTTATCAACACCAAAAAAAGATAAAAGAAAGGAAAAGAAAGCATATGCAACATTAACTGAAAATACATATATCGTATGCAACTTGGAACTTTTGATTTACATCTTTTCAATATACATTCAAGTTGCAATTGTAGTACAAGAAACATAAAGCCTCATATGTAAAATTAGTGGCAACCAGATTCTACAAGATTCTTTTTGTTCATGCTAAGAAAAAAACAGAATTTAATGCAATATCAAGTATTACTTTCCAATTGTCTACAACTAGATACTACAAGTATTTCATTCAACATTAACCCGTTGGTGGACGCTAAAGCTCCTAAAGTTTTGAGCCGGATGACAATTGACAAGTGTTGCGATTTTCAGGGGATGAGAATAAAGTTCGCAGAAAGGAGATTACGTTGCATACTATGTGCATATGAGCTTGTAAACACTAAATTCTCAACCCTAAAAAGTTGCAACAATTCTTATATACATCGTTTCAATTAGATAAAAATCTAGCTCTACTTGTATCTTTGTAATTCTATTCTATTGAACTAGTAATCATCGCAATACTAGCGTGGAAAAAAAACTGACCTTTGTAGGGTTTCTTTGAAGGAGTAATAATGCAAGGAACTTGGATAGAAGCTTGAAACAGATTCTGGCTTGTGATCCCACCCCCCTGCATGAGCATTTGACAGGTAGTTGATTGCTATTCAGCATTATAATTTTTCCCATCATCATGATTTTCAGTATTATAACTTTCCCCATCATCAGAATTTTGGATATCATTATTTTCACCATCATCAGACAGCTCATCAAATGAATGAATAAGAAGCTGGTAACGAAGAATGCCACCAATCCCACCAAGACCTGTACAAAAATTTAACCCCTCTTGAGATCTGTTTGTGACAAACTCAAGCTTGCAGCCAAATCTTTTGTACTCATTAACAAACCACTCAATCAGAGACATATTTTCCTCAACTACAAGTTCAGCATCGCTGACTGAATCCCTAAAATTACTCTCATCAGTCTCCTGCACTTTGTTTAAATACTTTATACTAATTTCACCAGAGGCATTGTTTCTTAGAACATAGCGGTTAATTTCAAGATTTTCCCAAACAAGCAGTGTTTCCACAGCACCCATGTGTAAAGCTTCCAAAGTGTCATCAATACCTACGACGTACTTCCCCCTATCCTGATTTATCTCCTCAAAATACTTCCCAATCAAACGCTTCTCCTGAATGAACTTCACATTGGCAAGAATCTCAGAGGACAACTTAATAGCTTGATTGAAACCATTCTCACCCCCATAAGAGACATCGACAACATTCAAGATTTTCTCCTGAAGACGAGGGTCAAACAAATCAGATTGACTGAGCTCAGTCTTGAAATCAGCGCATCCAGCAAGTATAAGTCCAGAAACATTAGGCTGATTAGTAGCAGGATTGATATAAAACTGTGTTGCAAGCTCTGCTGTCTTCCTTACATAGTTGTGACGTTTCTCCATACGAATACGATCAAATCTCAAAGCTGATTGCCCTCCTCTTCCATGTTTCTTTGGCAACTCAACAATATACTTGTGTAGAACCTCCTTAGTATCGCCACTTACTGTCCCAAAGAGGGTACCATTACCATCCATAACAATGAAACCAAACTTGTCATCCGATTCCAACAGCTTCTTAAGAGCTTCTGTGTGGAATTTGTTGTCACAGAGATATAGAGATGAGTTTATAGGTTTGAAAGGCTCAAAGTCAAATGTAACTTTTTTCTCTTTCTCGTCACTTGTTACTATTGTTCCTGTGTAGAGCACGAGTCCATTAGGTGGTATCTTGTTGTAGAGCTTGAGCCTCTGCTGGGCAGATGTTATAGCACCTAACACAGATTGACGATTCACTCTGCTCTTAATGTTTGAAGCAGTTCCAAATTCATCACCAAGCATCTTGGTCACTCGAGAAATTTGATCACACGGAGGTATAATCAAAGATATCATGCTGGTTCCGTTGCCTCTTGCAGCTTCCAGTGCCTTTATAAGCTTCTTAATCTTCCATATCTCAACGTTGTTATCAGAGTCATCCGTTGCCATTGAACTTAGTTTGCCTTCCTGCCAATAGCAGTGAAAAATATAACAAATGGAGAAGACGCAATTGCCAAAAAGAATGTGGGGTGAAAGGTACCTTCGATGATGATGATGAACACTTCAATTTCAATTATTGCTTTTGAACACTTCAACTTCAAAGATGATTAATACTGTGATGCAGATGAACTATCAAAATCTATCAACGACTGCGATTTATAGAAATCGATAATCAGTCTATTTTAAGAAGATAATTGTGTTGTGATTTGGGCCGCGTTTGATGCCGATTTAGTTGCGATTTTGATAGACGATGCTTTAGGAATGGATAAAGTAGCAATCTTGATAGCTACCGAAGATTTTTCATGCGATTTTGATGGGTTCAAAACAAATCGATAGAGGCCAAAGATGTATCCTTCCATGAAGGAAGGAAAGCATCAGGGCGTCCAAACGTATATGGGGTCGGGGGCGAAAAGAAAAAAAAGGGCCCCTCAAAGACAAATATAATAAAGATTAAAAAAAAATATCATTTATTCTTCGGTTTAGACGTGTTCAATTAGCAATAACAAGCAAGCCAAATTGTTTATTTTTTGAGCTAATTTGAGTTTGAACCCACTTTACGCCCTAAAAATCATTTAGGTAATAACTTTTTTTATATATATACACTACATAGCCCATAAATTTTGGGCCCCCTGGAGACATGGGCCCTGGGCGGTCGCCCGGGTTGCCCACCGTCTGGACCGGCCCTAGAAAGCATTGACAGCAAAACAGGGTTGCGTTAAATATGTTATTTATATTATAAACATGCCTTTTTAAGGAGTATCATTCCTTTTTAAGGAATATCTTTTGTTATTGTTAGTAGACGTGTAGGTTACATTGTTACCCATCATTGTACAGCTCATATGGATATTTGTGTATCGGGCCTTAGGCCTGGTTTGTATTGTATTTAACTACATGTGTATCCGGCCTTAGGCCTCATTTGTATTGTATTTCACTATTTATTCCTTGTTATTGTAATTATTGAGTTGAATGAGGAAATACCAATTACCATGACAGAGAGATTCTCCCCAACCCCTTCCTAAAATCCATCTAATCTTCTTCGCAATCTCTCTCTTTTTCCAACCGTCTTCAGCTATTGCCACCTATCAAACCCTAATTGTCTGCGACACCGTCCTTGGCCAAAAGGTATACCCATCATCAAAACCTATGCCCCTCTTTTCCTCGACCTTGAACGTCTCAACTACGATGTGTGGCGTGATCTATTCACCACTTATTGTTTTGGATTTGACATCATTACGACATTGACAAGGCGCATGATGCTCCAAACACGGAACTTGCCGATCCGGCATGCAAACAAAGTTAACTCCATCATGAAGCTTTGGTTGTACGGTTCCATTTTACAATGTCTCCTACAAACCATTCTAGAAAAGGATGCCACAACTGAACATGTGTGGCTTAGCCTCGAGAAACTTTTATGGGATAACAAATAAGCGAATGAAGCACTTCGACTTGATTGCAATCTCCAATTGATTTCCATGGGAAACCTCTTCGTTCATGAGTATTGCATGAAGATCAAATGTCTAACCAATCTCCTTAAAGGTATTGATCAACTAATCCTCGACAAAAATCTCGTCATCAACACCATCAACAACCTATCAAGTAAGTTTGAGTATGTTGCGAGAACCATCCGACATCATTCCCATATTCCTTGTTATGAGACAAGATCGATGCTCCTCCTTGAGGAGCAAGACATGAATCAAACTAGGTTCGTTGTTCCATTTGTTCCGTCTCATCATGCTGACAAACTACTAGAAAACTTGGTGAATTCCTACGGAAATTAGTGACGGAATTTTTCCGTCGGAAATTAGTGACGGAATTCCGACGAAATTGCGACAAAGATAAAAAGCTTAATTTTTGTTATGAAATATTGACACAATACCGACGGAAATAACTTCCGTCGGAAATCTAGTAATTACTGACGGGATGTAAACGATATCAATGACTTGGGCAATCCATCGATATTCTGTAGGTAATCATTGACGGATATCCGACGGAAACTCTTTTTTAGAAAATAATATACATATTTACCAAAAATAATTCAATTACTATACTAATAATTAAACAATTCTTGATTTTATAATTAAAACAATAAATATTTACCAAATAATTCAATTCATTTATTAAGAATATATATTTTTGTTATTACTTATAATTAATAATAAAAATTAATTACCAACTTAAATGCTTTTTAAGAAAATAGTTTTAAAAAGTTATTAGTGTTATTATAAAAATAACTCAATTATTATGAATAATATTAATAGCTAAATAACTATTAACTTTTATAATTAAAATATTATAATTATTAACCAAATAATTCAATTCATCTAATTGTTATATTATTGTTATTATTACTTATAATTATTAAAAAAATTACCAAAAAATTGTTTTTTATAAAATAAATCAACTTTTTATTAGTATTATTATAAAAATAGTCAGAATTAGTAATTAAATATTTATTTTCTCTTTTGATTGAAATAATAGAATTATTGTTTTCCATAAATTGGTAATAATAATAATAACAATAATAATAATAATAATAATAATAATAATAATAAAGAGTTACAATAAGGAAAAACTGCAATAAAATCTCTACATATTGGTTTCATAATCGATTTAGACCCTATATATTTTTTTTATTCAATTAAGTCCCAAATACCGGTAATCGTATTCAATTTAACTCTTTGACCAGGTCAACAGGTGATCCAACTTTCAAAAATTACATTTTTGGCCCAGATTTCAAAATTTATTACAAATTTAGTCCAAAATTTACATTTTTGGCCCAAATTTTAAATTTTGTTACAAATTTGGTCCAAACATTACCCTTTTTGCCCAAATTTTATGTTTTATTATGAATTCATCCTAACTTTAGTTTTTTTTACAACTTATTTTTCTCAAAAAATTGTTTCTAATATGTTTTTTCTTTATAAAATCATATTTATACAAAAAAAAACGTATTTTCACATAAAAATCTTATATTTTCTATATAAAAACTTTTTTTAAAATTTTTTTTGTATATGAAATATCTAGTTATAAAAGTATGTATTTATTAAGTATATAAATATATACAAATCCGTTTTTATAAAAAAAATGTATACAAACACCTGCCACTTATATATATATATATATATATATATATATATATATATATATATATATATATATATATATACTAGCCGTGTACCCGTGCAAAGCAGCGGCAACGAATAGTTTATGAGTGATGATTAATTCATTTCGGTGAATAGTTTTCTTGATGCTATCAAATCGAATCATAAAAACCATTACGTATCAACTAAGCTACAAAATATTAATAATTATTTAGTTCTTACAATCTCAAAAGCTAATAAATTTATTTATTTGTCACTTCCTTGCAAATTGTAAACAATCAATCATAATGTTAACTTCAAATAACCATAACATCTTAACTTGTTCTGAAACTTCGACTAACTTGTTGGGCTGTGAGTTTGTAATATGCAACCCGATGAGGGTGGGGGTGGCAGCGGCGGTGGTAGCGGTGGCGCAAAGCGGCGAACAACGAATAATTTTTTCAGCAATTGGTTTTATTCGATGGACAATGATTCGTTTCAAGACAATGATTAGTTTATTTTAAGGAATATGTCATAGTAAAAATAAGATATATATATATATATATATATATATATATATATATATATATATATATATATATATAAGAGGTCTGAATCGAAATGCGTTTAAGAGTTTAGGGACTCTTTTTGTAGGTTGGATTTTTTTGCAGTGGCGGACTTGTGTAGGGCATTTGGGGTCTCGGGCTACTGCTTCGATTCAGGCCCGTAGTTTAAAAAAAAGTTCTATTAGGTGCACCGCCTTCGTATATGACTGACACCGCTATTCAAATTAACTGTGCTCGCCACTTGTTTTTTGAATAATCCATAAAAATATAAGGGAATAAAAGTATAGGGGTTTATGGACTAATTTTTGTAGTAACATCTTTAGGAGTTTATGGACTAATTTTTGTAAGTTGGATGAGTTTTGAAAAATCCATAAAAGTATAGGGGCCATAACTGAAAAAAAAAGTTGTACATTTATGCATAAATACTTTCACTTTTAGCTGCAATGCTTTACTCTCACAAACCAAAAGTTGCATGTTAGTAATATTTATAATTTTCCATATGCGATGTCTATTTCCACAAAACATATAGATAGAAAAATAAAATAACATACTTTGAAGGATGGAACATTTAACACTCGGTGTTCTCCTACTGTTATTGCAAAAAAAAATTCCAATCATTTCACCATTTTCATGCACCTATCATTGTTAATATATCAATTATTTTTAAAATTAAAATCAAATAAACTTGACATTGTCATTATAATGTCACCGTTTTGCATTATAGCATTATAGTGAGCAACATATTTAGGTTCCCTTCCTCCAACCCTTCATTGATCTTACAAACACGAATGATCTAAAAACTATAATATAGACAAAAACATTAATCAACCCTTATACATAGATCTCAAACAACAAAGTTTCCACACCAAGGGCATGTTTGTCACTACAAAAATTTCCACTAAAGATTATCATCATTAAAGGAAACTTTTCTAATCATGCGAAAGTAATATCTGGTGTTGGAATTGTGCCAATGCTTATTAGGTATTGGGTTAAATAAGTAATTTTGTTACCTTTACTTCTTATGTCCTAAGATAAGAGTAAATAAAGATTAAGAATCAGCACCAATACATGCTACAAGAAAATAGATTCAAGAATTATTGTAGTGCATAACCAAGTCACATACCTCAGAAATTGCCGTTGAAAGCAAAAAAATCTCTAAAATGGGGGATTTCTATGGTGAGTTCAACATAGGACCCGTCACTATTGCTATTAGTGAAAGCACCTCCCAAATAATGAACCATCAAGCCACGGTTTCTAAACCAAATGAAAAAATATGATTAAAAATACCATTATAACATCATACTTCTCAAAAACATGTGTTATAATGTAAACTTACCAACCAAAGATATTCAACGATGAGATGTTAGACAATGACCTGAACATCTTTATATCAAGCCCGCTCCATTTCCAATTCTTACTTTTGCACCAGATTATGATAAATTAATATATAATTTACCTCATAAGTTCTAATGTTAGAGAAAAG
>NC_136427.1:28432500-28462500 GCF_052849685.1 Lactuca virosa
ACCCACTTTTGGGCTATTGAGATTGGATTGCGTATTAAGCCCAATTTCTCCATATCATTGATCTAGTAGACTAAAGGACTTAATGGATTAAGTCCTTAGTGGGTTAAGTAAGAAACACTTAACCTTAATCGTCATTTTATGTGAAACCCTAGTTTCACTTGGGCCTTGAGTTGGGCCTTTCGATTGGGTTTTGGTAATTAGGCTAATAATGGGCCATCCAAGAATGATTATATGGACTAGAATATTTAGATGGGCCTTCGGGTAAGGCCCATATGAGGGTTTGGGCCCAATTTAGAAAATTGGGCCATAGAGAGGGTATAGTTTGGGCCTTGATGATTATGAGTGTTGGACCAAGAATGAATGATTGGGCCTTAAGGCAAGACTATGTGGAGGTTGGGCCCAATTTAGAAAATTGGGCCATAGTTGGGCTTTGGTCCATTATTAGACTTTTCGGCCTTTGGATTGGGCTTTGGACCTGAGTCAAGCTAAGTTAAGGGTAAAGTAGTCTTTTACCCCAAGCATGAAATTATGGATATGTGATAGAACCCAATTATTAATTGGGTGTTATTTTGGTGTTGACAGTTCGGGAATCTGTCATCCAGCAGCTGGGGTGGAGTATGCGGGACTTCAGCAGTGTGGGATTGTGTCTACGGGACTTCAGCTAGCGTTACGAGGTGAGTTTCCTTCCAGTAGGAACGGGTCTATAACCACAATGTCGGCCCGTTTAGTTAGCAGTAGTTCCGGACTTCGGTCTGATGCAGTAGTTCAGTGTGCTTGATGTCTGTGTGATTCAAGCATGTCTTTGTGTTATGTGTTCTGGACTTCAGTCTGATGCAGTATGCAGTATATGTGTTTATGCTAGTAGTTATGATTATGCTATGCTATGTTCAGTCAGTTTCCGGACTTCGGTCCGATGCAGAGGGCAAGGCCCTGGTTAGTTCCGGATTTCGGTCCGATGTAGTTTTCGGACTTCGGTCCGATGCAGAGGGCAAGGCCCTGGTTAGTTTCCAGACTTCGGTCTGATGCAGTGGGCGAGGCCCTAGTTAGTTCCGGACTTCGGTCCGATGCAGTGGGCGAGGCCCTAGATAGTTCCAGACTTCGGTCCGATGCAGTGGGCAAGGCCCAGTATGTGCTTTATATGTTATTGTATGGTATGTGGTAGTTTGGGGGAGCTCACTAAGCTTCGTGCTTACAGTTTCAGTTTTGGTTTCAGGTACTTCCGCTAGCAAAGGGAAGAGCTCGGGTTGATGGCATCGCACCCACCACAGCTTCAGTTTTATCCTGGGAGTTTTATTCAGATATCTTGTTATGATTGATACAGTTTTGTTTTGACACAGTTACTATGACTTTTGAGTACTCATTCCATGGTTCTTATTATATATGACATTGGATGATGTGCTTTTTAGTAATATTAAACAAAAATTTTTGGGTCGTGTTTTGGGTCGTTACAAGTTGGTATCAGAGCCTTGGTTTGAGGGATTCGGGCATACTTTCGGGTGTGTCTGAACTCAAACTAAGGAAGTGGTATAAAGTTTTCAAGAGAAAAACCATGTTTACAAAAGGATTTTGAGAAAAGAAAACAATTTTAGAAAAGTATAGAGAAAAGAGTTTTAGAAAAAGCGAAAAGAATTTTGAAAAGAGAAAAGGGTGTGGTGCATGCAATCAGCCGAGCTCAAGTAAGTACTCCCAAATTACCCATATAAGTTTATATTATGATTATCAGTTTCAGTTTCAGTAGAACAGCATGCTAGAATAGGACTAAGGATCTAGGAGGATTCCTTATGTGCCTGCTATATGTGTTTCAGCTTTATGAGAATTGCATGCTAGTATTGAGTAGACAGTAGTAGGATAGTCTGTTTAGGTTATGCCTGATAGTATGAGCTTAGCATTGTATGCTAGTACAGTTTCTTGTCATGAGGATAGAATTGCTTGAGTAGTTTCCTGTGTCTGAATGCTGCTTGCTTTGTGCTTTGTGGGACCCTGAGTGATGGGGGTTAGCCATTAGGTGAATACGTCACGTCACATGTGATCAGGGTTGAATAATCTCAGAGTGCTGGATTTGTCCCTATTGTGCAGCTCTTGTTTGAGTCTAACCGTTGTAGGGACGAGTCTGTTACTCGAAGGATTATTTGAGCCTCATCACATGTGATGGTATTCAGGTGATGGATAGTCGGCATTACAAGGAGGCCTTCAGTAGCTGAGGACTGGTTTGGGTGGAGTCAGAGATTTCCCCAGGGCAAGCCTAGGATGAGAGTAGGAGAGATCAGTAGTAGTAGTAGTGACTTGGTGGAGTCAAGGCAGTTCTTGAAGAAAGTACGGATAGATGTGGAAGGTAGTATGGGCCCGTACTACTGAAAGAAGAGGATTCGTACTCGAATCAAGGAAGGCTAAGATAAGACCAGGGAACTTGTAGTGTGTGAGATCCCTCGAGTTTGGATAAGTATTGCGATGTTAGTGAGCGTATGTTGCCGAATATAGTGGTGCTACGTGGTAGACCAGATGGTAGTTTTGGTGTCGACGAGGGATCAGGCTCGGACTCTAGGGCCGGGCAAATTGATGGTCAGATGAGGGAGTTCGTTCCATCTGAGAATTTTACGCAGTATCATTGACCAAACTCCTGTGATCCTCAGTGCGATCAAGGAGGGCATTATAGAGATTTGTGATGAGAGGCTGAGTGCATTCTGCACTGAGATAACAGTCATGATAGAGACCCGTACGTTGATGTTTCGGGAATTCAGAGTTTGTGAGGCTTCAGATTGCAATGGGGGTTAGGGACCCCATTGTTAGCAGTAGATGGTTGGCAGATGTCACCAACACTTTTCGTACCAGACGTTGTCTCGAAAGGAGACAAGATCTGACTTACTTCCTGTCTCCTGAGGGATAGAGCACGAGATTGATAGGAAGAGGTTGGTAGTGAGTTGAGTGATAATGCAGTTAATGCTATGTCATGGGATGACTTTTAGACCAGATTATGGGCAGAGTGTGCCCAGGCGATTGAGGCGCAGCAGTTGGCGCAAGAGTTGTTAGATCTCCACCAGACGACTGACACTGTGGCAGAGATCACTGCCAAGTCTCGGGAAAGATCGTATATGGTACCACAGCATGCAGCAGATGAGGAAATGAAGAAGGTAAGTTATCAGAACATACCACAGAATGATAGCAAGTAGATCGGGAGTACCTCGGGGTTTGAGACCCTGAGTGATATGACTTCGAGAGCTCGAGAGCGGGATATTGACTTTGAGCACACTGGGAAGAGGGAACCAGATCAGTTGCTTATAGTGAGGGGTCTCGGGAGGAGACCGTAGATTTCAGATTAGCTTTCGAGAGACCAGCAGGATCAGATTCGGTGCAGCACTTGCGGGAAACTGCACAAGAGAGCCTTTTGTTCCATGAGTTGAGTAAGTGTAACCCTGAGTTACCCTCCGTTTGTGTCTGAATTATATTTTTAAGAGATGTCATATGCCAATTGCATACTGAGGAGCAGCACGAGAAGCACCTGAGGGAGGTGCTAGACTGCTAGAGACTTTGAGGAGGGAGAGAATTTTCGCAAGGTTCTCCAATTAGGAGTTCTGGTTGCGCGAGGTGCAATTTCTTGGGCACCTTGTCAATCGGAAGGATATTATAGTTGATCCGGCCAAGATAGAGGCTGTGATGCAGTGGGAGATTCCGAGGTCTCCAATTGAGATTCGAAGCTTCCTGGGTCTAGCGGGTTATTACCGGAGATTTATTCGGATTTTTTTTAGAAGTTGTGTGACCTTTTGGACTAGCTAGTATTGAAACACTAGCAATGGTAAGCGTGGTTTCTAGCAGATTGGTCATGGGTGGTGAGAAGGATTGGGAATTCTTCCAGTTTTGTGTGTTGTAAGGCATTAGTTGAATCAAAGTGGGGGAGAATCGCCCAAGGATTCGGAAGTGGGAGCAGTTTTGAGACTAGGATAAGTTTTGCATCCTTGTCTGAAAGGAAGACGGCCCATGTGGCTGTATGGTTCGAGGAGAGTGTGATATGGAAGTTCGGAAAAAACTTGCTCATTATGAGATCGCGTTCTTAGAATGAATGCCAGCAATCCTTAGGGAATCGGATGGGGGATTCCAGTCAGGACATGGGTTTAGTTTTGGATGCTAGGTCGTGTGTATGCTCGACGTGGTTGTGTTCGGATCAGTAACCAACGAATGAGATAGTGTCAGAGTGTTGTAAGTCTGCGGGTGTAGCCGTAGCATTCACTAGTAGCCAGATAGTGTTAGAGTGTTGTAAGTCTGTGGGTGTAGCCGTAGCGTTCACTAGTAGCCAGATAGTGTTAGAGTGTTGTAAGTATGCGGGTGTAGCCGTAGCGTTCACTAGCAGCCAGATAGTGATAGAGTGTTGTAAGTCTGCAGGTGTAGCCGTAGCATTCACTAGTAGCCAGATAGTGTTAGAGTGTTGTAAGTCTGCGGGTGTATCCGTAGCATTCACTAGCAGCCAGACAGTGATAGAGTGTTGTAAGTCTGCGGGTGTAGCCGTAGCATTCACTAGGTTGGTAGATAGCGTGAGTGCGTTGTTAGGACGCAGAAAGAACAGTAGTACCCACCAGATCGGGTGTAGCAGTGAGGAAATGGAAATCCACGGATTGGATTTCGGAATTTCCCAGACGGATTAGACCTGGTTAAGCCAGTGATAAGATTGTAGAAGCGCCACTACAGAGATGAGAGAAAGGAAGCAGTGGACTGCTTAAGGTCATTTATGACATGAGGCTACCAATGGTCATGTAGCAGTCACTTTTAGCCTTGGGTTTGGTGACGTCAGGATTCGACGTATGGACTCGATCAGTTAGATCAGAAAGTTATTAGAGCCTCAGTGGCATGGAAACTAGTGGCAACTAGTTCTAGAGAAGGAATTTGTTCAGAAGTCGTGTGAGGCGACTAAGTGGGAGTCCTTTGGCTCCGTAACCGGGCCGGAACCCGGTATTTCAGATAATTGGTGAACAAACTGAGACCAGGGAGGTCTCGTTAGATTTTGGAGAGCAACCATGTGGCAGCATACTGCTTCAGGCAGTTCAGTGTTCGGGCAGTTTCAACATTTGGGCAATGTTAGTAATTGTGCCCTAAGTGCAAGTACAGGCAGGACAGCTGGTTTATTGGGAAGTGACAAGTCACTCACAGCGGAAATAGCTGAGCATTGGCCAAGTATAAGTGATCTACAGGGATAATTAGGTTTGTGAACCTGTTTTGTAGTGGGAATTTCGAGCTAGCAGGATGTTGAGGGGTCAGTCGAGAGATAAGAAGGCTGGTTTCATCGATAATGATTTAGTATGAGTGGTCTGTCAGGAGACCATCTAAAGGCAGCAGATATCAGACAGAGTAGATGTAGATTGTTGTGAGGAATCCTTTCACCAGTGGAATTTAAGGCTTTGCAATATTGGTCAGGGCTACCCTGGGATGGCCAAGGTGTGCCCAGGATGGTGACCATTTTACTAGAGTGGGAGGGCGTGTAAGGAATGGTAAGGAATGATTTCGAGGACGCAATCTAATTTAAGTGGGGGAGAGTTGTAACACCCCGTTTATTTAAATAAATTAGTAAAATGTAAGTTTTGGATTCAGTTTGTAAAGATTCCTGAAGGCAGGGTTAAAAGTGTAAATATGAACTTATTTTGAAAGAAAAGAAGGAAGGAAGGATCGAATCTATCAATATGGGAAACTTATTTATGGGGTCAGGGTATATAAGACCATTCACCCGGTGACTCTAACCCTAGCTCATGAAGGCATCCGCCATCATCGGAGATCCTCTAGCGGCCACCCTCGCATCACCTCACCTCCCTTCCAGCCGTCGCAATCTCCCAGCCGCCTCCCTGTTGCCAACGATGACAAGCTCGGCTGCCGCTTGTAACTGTGCCAATGGAACGCCATTGGGACTTCCCAACGTCGTGGTTAGAAGAAGCAAACCCCACCTCCGGTGAGCACCTCAGTTGCCATGCGAGAGCACCCCATTCGCAGTCGCCATTTGCTTGCGTTTTTCCGACCAGTCGAGCCGCCGAGCGTAACAACTTTTATCTCCGGACGAGGGCAGTCGACGGCGTGGTTTCCGGGTGTGTGTGCGTCTCCATTTTTCCGCCATGTCTCTTGTGGTTGCCGGAGATGAAGACTAGCTTGAAGATCGCTGCTTTGATGGAAGCAAGGGGGAGATGACAGCCCCACTGCCACCGCCGACGCTGACTGTGGGCGCATCTGCCGCCGCCTGTTCGTTTCGCCGGTCCTTTCTTCACGTCGCCGTCACAGTTCCTCCTTCAAGACCGAAGCCCAAGTGTGGGTATATTTATTGTTGTTAGTGGATGTTGTGTGTAGTGTCATTTGGCCGGAATTCGCAAGAATCACCACCACCACCACCGTGAGGTGGTGGTTGCCGCCACATGCCACCGCCGGCCACCGCTAGGGTGGTTGTGTGTGTAGTTAGCTTAGTTAGTGTGTGTGTGTGTGTTAGTTTTGGAGTAAAACTTGTAATTGTAATTAGCTTTGATTATTAATAAAAAATAATAGTAACCACCACCGTAAGGTGGTGGCCGCCGCCGTGTGCCGCCGATTGACCACCACTACCCGAGGTGGTAGCGGGTGGTGCCCCGCAAGCAAACCCTACTTGACCTAGCAAAACCCTAATGGGCTTAAGGATTAGTTTTGGGCCTACTGGGCCATGTTTGGGTGAAAAACCCTAATTAGGGTTTAGAAAACCCTAATTGTGAGTATTTGGGCCTTGGACTTATGGGACCCACTTTTGGGCTATTGAGATTGGATTGCGTATTAAGCCCAATTTCTCCATATCATTGATCTAGTAGAGTAAAGGACTTAATGGATTAAGTCCTTAGTGGGTTAAGTAAGAAACACTTAACCCTAATCGTCATTTTATGTGAAACCCTAGTTTCACTTGGGCCTTGAGTTGGGCCTTTCGATTGGGTTTTGGTAATTAGGCTAATAATGGGCCATCCAAGAATGATTATATGGACTAGAATATTTAGATGGGCCTTCGGGTAAGGCCCATATGAGGGTTTGGGCCCAATTTAGAAAATTGGGCCATAGAGAGGGTATAGTTTGGGCCTTGATGATTATGAGTGTTGGACCAAGAATGAATGATTGGGCCTTAAGGCAAGACTATGTGGAGGTTGGGCCCAATTTAGAAAATTGGGCCATAGTTGGGCTTTGGTCCATTATTAGACTTTTCGGCCTTTGGATTGGGCTTTGGACCTGAGTCAAGCTAAGTTAATGGTAAAGTAGTCTTTTACCCCAAGCATGAAATTATGGATATGTGATAGAACCCAATTATTAATTGGGTGTTATTTTGGTGTTGACAGTTCGGGAATCTGTCATCCAGCAGCTGGGGTGGAGTCTGCGGGACTTCAGCAGTGTGGGATTGTGTCTACGGGACTTCAGCTAGCGTTACGAGGTGAGTTTCCTTCCAGTAGGAACGGGTCTACGACCACAATGTCGGCCCGTTTAGTTAGAAGTAGTTCCGGACTTCGGTCTGATGCAGTAGTTCAATGTGCTTGATGTCTTTGTGATTCAAGCATGTCTTTGTGTTATGTGTTCTGGACTTCGATCTGATGCAGTATGCAGTATATGTGTTTATGATAATAGTTATGATTATGCTATGCTATGTTCAGTCAGTTTCCGGACTTCGGTCCGATGCAGAGGGCAAGGCCCTGGTTAGTTCCGGATTTCAGTCCGATGCATTTTACGGACTTCGGTCCGATGCAGAGGGCAAGGCCCTGGTTAGTTCCGGACTTCGGTCTGATGCAGTTTCCGGAATTCGGTCCGATGCAGTGGGCGAGGCCCTAGTTAGTTCCGGACTTCGGTCCGATGTAGTGGGCGAGGCCCTAGATAGTTCCGGACTTCGGTCCGATGCAGTGGGCAAGGCCCAGTATGTGCTTTATATGTTATTGTATGGTATGTAGTAGTTTGGGGGAGCTCACTAAGCTTCGTGCTTACAGTTTCAGTTTTGGTTTCAGGTACTTCCGCTAGCAAAGGGAAGAGCTCGGGTTGATGGCATCGCATCCACCATAGCTTCAGTTTTATCCTGGGAGTTTTATTCAGATATCTTGTTATGATTGATACAGTTTTGTTTTGACACAGTTACTATGACTTTTGAGTACTCATTCCATGGTTCTTATTATATATGACATTGGATGATGTGATTTTTAGTAATATTAAACAAAAAATTTTGGGTCGTGTTTTGGGTCGTTACATGTACATTCGTGTACACTATCAGAACAAACGATTTGATTCATTCAAGTTTTCGAGTACAAAACGTCGTTTTTTTGCTTCTAATTTTCTCAAACCTTTATTATATATAAATTACTATATATTGAACGAGTTATAAGCTAATATACACATATGGACGCCCGTGCATACCATCGGAGCCCATTACTAATCATATGTTGTAACATTTAAATGCAGATTGATACAGGCACGGGATCCCGATGTTGTATAGGTGTACATGTTCTATATTAGCTATAATCTATTTAATATCTTTTGGTTGGTGTATAATAAAGGTGTGTTAAAATAAAGCGAAAAAATCGACGTTTTTTGTTCGAAAACTTGAAAATTAGAATTGAAATGTTGGTTCTGATGGCCTACACATGTGTACGTATGGCTATATCAGCTATAATTTGGTAAACATATAGTAATATATGTATAGTATATGTGTGACAAAAATAATGCGGAAAAAACGACGTATAGTGCCCGAAATCTTGAAATTTAGAACTGTTCCGTCGAGAAATTCGTCAGTCATTAGCAACAGATTTCCGACGGATTTTGACAATCTGTAGCTAATTCGTCGGAACTTAGCGACAGAACAACTCTGACTTCTGGGTTTTCGAGCAGCATACGTCGTTTTATCCGCTTTTTTCTCACAACTATGTAATACGTCAATTGTATGGTATGTAGTAGTTTGGGGGAGCTCACTAAGCTTCGTGCTTACAGTTTCAGTTTTGGTTTCAGGTACTTCCGCTAGCAAAGGGAAGAGCTCGGGTTGATGGCATCGCACCCACCATAACTTCAGTTTTATCCTGGGAGTTTTATTCAGATATCTTGTTATGATTGATACAGTTTTGTTTTGACACAGTTACTATGACTTTTGAGTACTCATTCCATGGTTCTTATTATATATGACATTGGATGATGTGATTTTTAGTAATATTAAACAAAAAATTTTGGGTCGTGTTTTGGGTCGTTACATGTACATTCGTGTACACTATCAGAACAAACGATTTGATTCATTCAAGTTTTCGAGTACAAAACGTCGTTTTTTTGCTTCTAATTTTCTCAAACCTTTATTATATATAAATTACTATATATTGAACGAGTTATAAGCTAATATACACATATGGACGTCCGTGCATACCATCGGAGCCCATTACTAATCATATGTTGTAACATTTAAATGCAGATTGATACAGGCACGGGATCCCGATGTTGTATAGGTGTACATGTTCTATATTAGCTATAATCTATTTAATATCTTTTGGTTGGTGTATAATAAAGGTGTGTTAAAATAAAGCGAAAAAATCGACGTTTTTTGTTCGAAAACTTGAAAATTAGAATTGAAATGTTGGTTCCGATGGCCTACACATGTGTATGTATGGCTATATCAGCTATAATTTGGTAAACATATAGTAATATATGTATAGTATATGTGTGACAAAAATAATGCGGAAAAAACGACGTATAGTGCCCGAAATCTTGAAATTTAGAACTGTTCCGTCGAGAAATTCGTCAGTCATTAGCAACAGATTTCCGACGGATTTTGACAATCTGTAGCTAATTCGTCGGAACTTAGCGACAGAACAACTCTGACTTCTGGGTTTTCGAGCAGCATACGTCGTTTTTTCCGCTTTTTTCTCACAACTATGTAATACGTCAATTGTATGGTATGTAGTAGTTTGGGGGAGCTCACTAAGCTTCGTGCTTACAGTTTCAGTTTTGGTTTCAGGTACTTCCGCTAGCAAAGGGAAGAGCTCGGGTTGATGGCATCGCACCCACCATAGCTTCAGTTTTATCCTGGGAGTTTTATTCAGATATCTTGTTATGATTGATACAGTTTTGTTTTGACATAGTTACTATGACTTTTGAGTACTCATTCCATGGTTCTTATTATATATGACATTGGATGATGTGATTTTTAGTAATATTAAACAAAAAATTTTGGGTCGTGTTTTGGGTCGTTACATGTACATTCGTGTACACTATCAGAACAAACGATTTGATTCATTCAAGTTTTCGAGTACAAAACGTCGTTTTTTTGCTTCTAATTTTCTCAAACCTTTATTATATATAAATTACTATATATTGAACGAGTTATAAGCTAATATACACATATGGACGCCCGTGCATACCATCGGAGCCCATTACTAATCATATGTTGTAACATTTAAATGCAGATTGATACAGGCATGGGATCCCGATGTTGTATAGGTGTACATGTTCTATATTAGCTATAATCTATTTAATATCTTTTGGTTGGTGTATAATAAAGGTGTGTTAAAATAAAGCGAAAAAATCGACGTTTTTTGTTCGAAAACTTGAAAATTAGAATTGAAATGTTGGTTCCGATGGCCTACACATGTGTACGTATGGCTATATCAGCTATAATTTGGTAAACATATAGTAATATATGTATAGTATATGTGTGACAAAAATAATGCGGAAAAAACGACGTATAGTGCCCGAAATCTTGAAATTTAGAACTGTTCCGTCGAGAAATTCGTCAGTCATTAGCAACAGATTTCCGACGGATTTTGACAATCTGTAGCTAATTCGTCGGAACTTAGCGACAGAACAACTCTGACTTCTGGGTTTTCGAGCAGCATACGTCGTTTTTTCCGCTTTTTTCTCACAACTATGTAATACGTCAATTACAATATATTTAACTAATTATAGCTAATATACACATACGTACATCCGTGTACACGATCGGAACCGACATTTTGATTCTACTTTTCAAGTTTTCGAACACAAAACGTTATTTTTTCCGCTTCTATTTTCCTCAAACCTTTATTATATATAAATTACTATATATTGAACGAGTTATAAGCTAATATACACATATGGACACCAGTGCATACCATCGGAGCCAATTACTAATCATATGTTGTAACATTTAAATGCAGATTGATATATGCATGGGGATGTTGTACAATTGTATATGTTCTATATTAGCTATAATCTATTTACTATATTTTGGTTGGTGTATAATAAAGGTGTGACTAAAATAAAGCGAAAAAATTGACGTTTGTTGCTCGAAAACTTAAAAATTAGAATTGAAATGTTGGTTCCAGTGGCGTACATGGGTGTACATATGTGCATATCAGCTATAATTTGGTAAACATGTAGTAATTGATGTATAGTATATGTGTGACAAAAATAAAGCGTAAAAAACGATGTATGGTGTCCGAAATCTTGAAATTTAGAACTGTTCCGTCGGGAAATTCGTCAGTAATTAGCACCATATTTCCGGCGTATTTTGACAATCCGTAGCTAATTCGTCGGAACTTACCAACCGAACAACTCTGCTTCTGGGTTTTCGAGTACCATATGTCGTTTTTTCCGCTTTTTTCTCACAACTATGTAATACATCAATTACGATATATTTAGCAAATTATAGCTAATATACACATACGTACATCCGTGTACACGATCAAAACCGACGTTTTAATTCTAATTTTCATGTTTTCGAACACAAAACGTCATTTTTTCCGCTTCTATTTTTGCGAAATCAGATTTGGACGTTCTTTTTATGCACGCTCTCGGTTTAACATATACTACAACTTTCATTTAGATCGCTAAAGCTACAAATTAATTTATCAAAAATTCACTTTTTACGTTACGCGGTGCCATGCCGGTTTAGCCATAAAACTTCGACGGGCCATAATTTCTTCGTTATAACTCGGATTTCGGCGTTCTTTATATATACGGAACTGTCACAACTCCAAATTTTAGACCTACCATGGTCTAAACCGTAACCAAGTACTAGTGTAAAGCACATTGCAATCCTTGTTGCGTGGTGTCCTCTATATAACCATTAGGGCTTGTTTATATATATATATATATATATATATATATATATATATATATATATATATATATATATATATATATATATAAGCTTAAATTGAAACCTAAACTAAATTAGGAGGGTATAATTCAACATTTGGCAAAAAAGGTTAAGGTTTAAATCATAAATAACACACATATATGTGTTTTCGCCCATAATTAATCAAGAACAAAGGAGTTTACGCCCAACACCATGTGTTTACGGCCAAAATGGGGTTCTAGGATGTTGTTTACGGTCCAAAGCGTTAAAGGGAATGTGTTTACGGAATTAGTTAATTCAAAAAAGAGTTCACGGTAAAGCTTGACCATGAACACCCTCTTGTTGGGCCAAAAATCTAAGACTAGTCCATTAATGAACCGTAAACCCAAGCCATGGCCCAATTCCAATTCGTAAACATCCCAAATATATATGTGTTTACACCATAAACCAATTCATTTCTCATTTTTCAACCGTGAACAATCCCATATTTGCTCTCAATCTTCATCCGTGAACAGCCCATTTCCTTTCAATCTTCAAGTGTTACGCCACAGAATCTTCAAATCTTCAACCAATTAACCGAGAACATTCATATCCACCTTCAAATCTTCATATCATCTTCAAATCCTCATTTCCCTCCCAACCGTAAACCAATTTTCAACCGTAAACTCCAATTCTAACATTTCTAATTAATTTCCAAATTAATTGTCAGTCTTCTCTCTAATTAAATTATTATTTAACACATTATTTAAATTAATATTCTTATTAATTTAAATGCGACGTCAAATATAATTATTTTAGGGTAACGCTATTAGCACGTACGCTTACCCGGGGATCGTCTCTGCAACACGCTAATTCAAGTTAACGCACAGTTGAGGTGAGTTCATACCCCTACATTTTCACTATTTTTAAACGTTTTTAGGAGGGATACAAGTAAAACACAAAGAAATGTTGCGATAATATTCAAAGGATTTCAAACAGTTTTAAAGTACGTCAAGCCAGGTGGAAAGAAATTAAGATTGAACAAGTACAGTAGGCTATTTTACACTACTTCTAGTCGATTCCAGGCACACCTACAGACACTACAGATATTACTACAGTATAAGCACTACACTACGTTTCAGTAAAAAGAACATACACTCAGAATGAGCCCATAATGCAAATTCTATGATCCCTTAGTTTATACACCAGGGTTATATATATATATATATATATATATATATATATATATATATATATATATATATATATATATATATATATATATATATATATATATATATTGTGACATCCCCAAAATCACGACCAGAAAAGATCGTTTTAATTTATGCTTTTAAAATAATTTCAGTGTAAATCCATTGATTTAAAAGAGCTGCGGAATTTGTTCCCAAAACAAAATATGATAAAATAAAGTTTATCAAAGCATTTCATCAAGAGATGCATTTTCATTATATAACAATATTCGGGATGTCATGTTCCGATAAACAGACCAAAAGCATAAACAACAAAAGATAGACCATACAACAGTTACATATAACAACTGGTCTAATATCAAAAGATCTTGATAAGTCATCCAACTTATGCTCTCGCGCCACTACCTGTAATACAACAAAACTGAGTGGGTCAGGCTTGGGAGCCTGGTGAGCATATAGGGTTTTCAACCCACAATAAATAATTATATTTAATTTCACCAACCAACAATAACCCAATTACCCATTCCCGTTATCCTCACTTTACGTCCCTAAAACAACATCTATCTCAAGGGACCTAATCTATGATTTTTCATCGGGACGGACATTACTGCAAGGGGTTTCTTCAACAATAGATGTCCTAAAGACAACCATGAGGGGGATAGAGTACACCGGTGAACACATCGTTCACAACACCTACAAGTTATGAGACTGCTAGCGTTCCACTGGACTGTCTAGAAAGAGTCTGTGGTCGTCATCCATACTCCGCTAGATGACTAGATCAACAACAACATCATCGAGGCCTCTCATCATTTTATTTTATCACACACCAACTGTCTACCCATGTTCTACCCAACAGATTAGTAGATAAAATATATATATAAACATACATATACAACTTTAAATCATGTATAATATATCCATTCAATACTCAAACCAGATAACATATAATATGCAACACATAACACGTATTCTTATAGAGATACTTCATATATATGTGTTAGAAGAAAGTAACTACACACTCACTTGATCAGAAGATGATCGGACAGCACTACGGCTTTAAAAGTAGTATTGTTCGGTGAATCCGGGATCACTTCGCACACCGGGCTTCTCGCGGGCAGAGCTTCGGCTCGGAAACTCTTTTCTTCTCGGGATCTTCGGGCTTCGGGACTTTCTTCGGGTCTCGGGATGATACCGGGGCTTTGGGGGTACTTCTTTGCACATAAATCGAGGTAATATGGGTGAGAGAGAAGAGATTTGGCAACCACAAACGGCTGCCCCTTCAAATCTATTTATAGGGCTGTTTTCTCATTTTCCACGTCGTGGGCACTTCCTCCACGTCGTGGGCTTGGTCTTCACTACATGCGTCATAGTCCACTTGCTCTGTCAGGCTCCAGAAGGCGTCAGAAGCCATGCCACGTCGTGGCCACTGTTGCCACGTCGTGGTCTCTGACAATTTTGGGGTTGCGCGCCCCGAACTTCAGAAATTCATAACTTTCGCATACGAACTCCGTTTTCGACATTCTTTATATCGACGCGTAGGTGAGATTATGCTCTACAACTCTTATTTAGACTCCGTTGGCTAATTTTGACTTTAATTTTAATATATTATTAATATATTATTTTTAGTAGGCCGGGACAGGAAAACTCCGTTAGAAATCCATAACTTCTTCGTCTGACGTCCGTTTTCGTCTGTCTTTTTATCGTTGGACTACTATCGATGAGATCTTCAATTCTCATTTAGAAAGTTTTGGCTAAATATCACTCGATCTCAATCTCGAGTTTCGGGCTGCATACTGCTAAGCTGAAACTTAGGAAAATCATAACTTCCTCATACGAAGTCAGATTTGGGCATTCTTTTTATGCACGCTCTCGGTTTAACGTATTCTGCGACTTTCGTTTAGATTACTAAGTCTAGATGTCGCTCTATCTTAAATTCATATTTTATGTCATTCAGCGTCGTGTCGGTTCTGTCGCGAAACTTCGACGGGTCATAACTTCTTCGTTATAACTCGGATTTCGGCATTCTTTATATATTCGGAAACATCGTTTCAACTACTACAACATTATCCATAGATATAGGCTTTATCTAACATTTCATTTTGACGCTTATTTTCATACTTAATTCAATTAAGACACACAATTAAGCACAAAACACATAATACTCAAATAATACACTTCTTCTATTTCAAAACGGGTTACAAAGGTTAACCTAGACTATTATATCAACATTAATGACAAGCCCAGAAACACAGGCGTTACAATTCTCTTCACCTTAGAATGATTCCGTCCCCGGAATCACACATCAACAAACAAATGCGGATAGCGACTCATCATGTCACTCTCCGTCTCCCAGGTGAGATTCGGCCCATTCGTGTGTTTCCAACGGACAAGTACTAATTCGACCATCTTGTGTCGCAACTTCTTAGTCTTTCGGTCAACGATTGCCTCTGGTTCTTCAATCAACCTTTTATTCTCATCAATTCTTAATTCAGAAATTGGAATTATGTCGGGAACTTCTCCCGTGAACTTCCTCAAATAACACACATGGAAAGTGTTATGAATTCCATTCAGTTCTTCGGGTAATTCTAGTTTGTAAGCTTGGTTCCCAACCCTCTGAAGAACTTTAAACGGTCCAATAAACCTTAGACTTAATTTTCCCCTTTTACCAAATCTTATAAGTCCCTTCCACGGCGAGACTTTAAGCAAAACCGAATCTCCAACTTCAGAAGTCATCGGTCTTCGCTTGTTGTCAGCATAGCTCTTTTGACGATCCTGAGCTGCTAACATTCTCTCCCTAATTATTTTCAACTTTTCAGCAGTTTGATGGACTATCTCCGGTCCTATAAACTGCTTTTCCCCAGCCTCGAGCCAACAAAACGGCGTACGACACTTCTGTCCGTACAAAGCTTGATAAGGTGCCATCTTAATGCTCGAGTGGAAACTATTATTGTAGGAAAATTCTACCTAAGGTAAATGTTCATCCCAATTACCTTGGAATTCCAGGGTACATGCTCTCAGCATATCTTCAAGTGTTTGTATCGTTCTTTCGCTCTGACCATCAGTCTGTGGATGGTAAGCTGTACTTAAACACAACTTGGTACCCAATTCCTCTTGTAGACTTTTCCAAAATCGTGAGGTGAAACGGCTGTCACGATCTGACACAATCGTTAACAGAACACCGTGAAGCCTCACAATTTCCTTCACGTAAGAATTCGCAAGCTCATCCATAGACCATTTCTCCTTGGCTGCTATGAAATGCGCACTCTTAGTGAATTGATCAACGACCACCCAAATCATGTCGTGACCATTCTTCGTTCTGGGCAGTTTAGTGACAAAATCCATTGCGATGTCTTCTGTCACACCCCCAAACCAAGGATGGCGGAAACGTCCGAGGGTGGAGGACTTCATGTATAGTATCACAACAACGAGTATAATAGTGCTCAAAACAAATACAACCATCATAAATATAATTGAAAAGGTTACACCATAGAATAAGTTTACATGTTTCAAAATCAATTACATTATGATGACAAAATGAACTATTTGACGATTTATCGTCCCATCCTCAAAATGTTGTTGGTTTTCCTGTTTCACTGATTTCCTGAGAATACAAGTAGTTTTGAAAAAGTGTCAACAATTAAGTTGGTGAGCTCATAAGAGTTTTGTTTGAGAAAGAAACCGTTTTCCTTGTAAAAGCGACAAAGTATATTTCCAGAAAATCCAATATTTTCTTTATTAAGTGAAATGAATGCTTCTATGTTATGTGATAATGAACCCTAGAAAGACCCATAGATTCCTTCTATAATCGCCTAGTGTATATAAGTTATATAAAAATTTAATTTAAATAAACCGTCGAATATAATGGGTCTGCCCTAGGTCCACAACCAAACAAGGAACAGGAAGTAAGGCGGGCCCACCAATTCTAAGTCAATTATGGCTAGGTTCTTATATAACTCTAGCATATACACTTAGCAATTATATCTGAAGTCTAACAATTCTAGATGAAATATAGTTTTTAACAGAGATATGATTCCAAAGAAAATCCTATATTTTCCTTATAAGAGTTATGTGGTCCTAAATCCCAGGACCGAAAATAAACAAGTATTTTCCATACTTAAAGATATAAAAGTGGTTTTAAATCGGCATAAAACCCTTTTTAAAGTTAGGTAGTCCTAAATCCCAGGACCAAAAACAAACAAGTATTTTACCATACTTAAAGTAATTCTTGCAAGTTTAAATCGGCATAAACTCGTTTAGTTTAGAAGTAAAACCCCTTCTCAAAGTAGAAGTTTCCATGTAAACTTAAAAGATTGTTAACTACCTATGTGAGTCGCTATAACCATACTATGACGAGAAATAACCTGCACAACGTTTTTCAGACGTTAAGATACTATGACTCTTGTCACCCGTAGACCTGCAGGTCCCACTGTAGCTAGCAGCAAGGTGTGGGGTGTCAAACCCAATATAGATCTATACACAATTATCACGCTCTCCCTACAAGAGACTCTGGTTATAACTTACAGGAATTGGGATCCCGTACTCGAACGTACGGGGAGAGAATTGCCTCACAACCTAAGTTAACTAGTTTACACATAGTTTGATATTAAAACCTCTTCCGTGGAGGAAGAAAAATCACTTTTTCTGAATATTTTAGTGATATGAATTCCTTAAACTATTACTATTATAGTATATCACGTAGGATATGAAAAACCCATTTGTTTTGAGAGTAAAACCTTTTTCGTGTAGTAAAAATCCATAAACTATGCTTATTGAAGTTTATTATATGTGTTCGAAATGAATGCGTAAACCTTATCGTGAATGACTAAATTTCAGTTTAAGATGATAAACTAACAAGATAATACATTCAATATTTAGAACTTATGGTTATACACTTTTCTCAACATATTACAAAGTGTTATGAAAGTTATAAGCTGTTAACTAGTTTTTAACAGTTCTACACTGTTTTAGAAAGATCATAGAAAAATCATACGAAGTCGAAAACTGAATCCGTAAATTCTGAGAGTTCATAAAATGTGTCTAGTTTGTTCATAATTTTTATTATGATTTATGGAAGTCTTTAACTTGTGTTAAAATGTTCATATTCACAGACTAGTCCGAATTCGTTTTTGAAATGATAGGCAGTTTTGTAAAAATCACCATAAATCGTAGAAAAGTCGTTTAGTGATGTGCAAGTAGTCATTTTAAAGGTATGAAACTGAACTATATGCACCTAATACAGTTTTGAAAACTAAAATGTTTAAGTTGACCAAAACTGTCCGTGAATGGAGTTGAACTTTTTTTATGAAGGCTGTTAAATGGTTTTAGTTGTGTTCTTGGTGTTTTAACTTGTATTCCCCCCCTTAAAACTTAAGAAAAACATGAAAAGATAGGGGTATGAACTCACCTTGTTTGTTCTTAGTGGATGAATGTTGAAGAAAAGAAGTGTTCTACTCAAGAACACTAAGAAGATGCCTTGAAGGTTCGAAGATCTAACATGAATGTGATGATGTTTATGTAAGATATCTATGATTTGAGTAGAAAGTAGTGAAATAATCTTGTGGAGGATGATAATACTTACCAATAGTAGAAGAAAAGCTTGGAGAATGGTCTTGAATCTCGCAATCTAGAGAGAGAATTGCGAGAGAATGATGTTTGTCTTTTGGAGGAAAAATGAGAGAAATGAGAGGAAAGTGAGGAGAGATAGGAGTTTACAGCCTTTGACCAAGAGTGTGGCTGGTCAAATGCTGGGGAAAGTACTCTTGAATGACCAGGTATGGTGGGAGGGACAAGGGGTTGTACTATGGAGGTATGGGGAGGTTGCTTGTGTCATACACTAAGGCAAAGTCAACACTCCACCCATAAATCTCACCTACTAGATTTTATTCTTAGGCAAGGATTTTCTCCAAAATATAATTAAAATATGAATATTTGGGGTTTATTATGTTAAAATACGAGTTTGGGTGAAAATCCCGTGTTAAAATCTCAAAAAACGGGCTCAAAACGCTAAAAATATTGAAAACCGGGCAAAAACTGTCAAATTCCGAAATTTGGGGCCGGAGGTTCGGTCCTAGTCCTTAGAACCGAAAGTAGGAGAAGAAACACAGAGAGAGAGGTTCGGCTGCGCGGGTCGCCTCTCGGACCGAAGGTGAGGCTCGGTTGTGCATGGGAACCGAGAGGTCTCGCAGGCATGCTCATCAGAAGGGACCGAGGGTCAGGATCTCGGACCGAAGGTCAAGTCCTCGGACCGAAAGTCAGGTCTCGGTTCTGATTAGTCAGGGGACCGAAATAGACCGACCGCTCGGTCCATTTCGGTTGAGAGGGTTTCGGTTCTCAGGAGGTTCGGCTCTAAGAGGTTCGGCTCCTAAGAGGTCCGGCTCCTAAGAGGAGTTTCGGTTCCTAAGAGGAGTTTCGGCTCCTTAAGGCTGTTTTTCGCGTAGACTTCGGTTTTCGAGCTGTTTTCGTCAAATTCGAGGGTCGGGATGCCCCGAGTGATTATAAAAAGTTGAGAGAGATTTTGAGAGAGATTTGGGAGAGATTTGTCATACTTGGAGAGATTTCTCAAACAGAGAGAGATTTGGGAGAGATTTCACATTCTTGGAGAGATTTCTCATACAAAGAGAGATTTGGGAGAGATTTCACATTCTTGGAGAGATTTCTCATACAGAGGGAGATTTGGGAGAGATTTCACATTCTTGGAGAGATTTCTCATACGGAGAGAGATTTGGGAGAGATTTCACATTCTTGGAGAGATTTCTCATACAGAGAGAGATTTGGGAGAGATTTCACATTCTTGGAGAGATTTCTCATACAGAGAGAGATTTGGGAGAGATTTCACATTCTTGGAGAGATTTCTCATACAGAGAGAGATTTGGGAGAGATTTCACATTCTTGGAGAGATTTCTCATACAGAGAGAGATTTGGGAGAGATTTCACACACTTGGAGAGATTTCTCATACTTAGAGAGTTTTGGGAGAGATTTCTTTTGTGACCTTTTTGAGTGTTTGGCTTTGTAACGCAAGGTCTGTAAACCTCGTTAAGTCTTGTTATGATTGTTATATGCCCCCGAGGGTTAAGGAATAATGTTTTATCGAGTAGATTCATCACTTACCCTGATTAGGGTTTAGAATTTCCGAACACGTGAAAACTCTAAGTGATACTTTATATTAAGATTGCGAGTAGGTACAATAAGATTCATGATGGAAACCCTAATATACAAGGGTTAGATGAGTTGACCGGTTTGACTTGTTGACTTTAGTTGACTTCGACTTGGCCAAAAATTGAGGGTTGTCACATCTTCCCACTTACCCATAGGTACAGGTAAAGGTTCTAAACTCACATATGGTTTCTGATGTTGTGCCTTGACTCCCGCACAGGTCACACACGCCGCCACATACTTCGCAATGTCGAGCTTCATCGTCGGCCACCAGTAATAGGGTTTTAGGTCCCTATACATTTTAGTGCTGCTAGGATGAATTGAGTACATGGTTTTGTGAGCTTCTTCCATCAGAAGATCTCTTATTCCTCCTGACTTAGGTACCCAAATACAACCTTGGAATACCTTCAGTCCATGACCGTTTGTACCAAACACCAACGTTTTGCCCAAACGTTCCTCCTTTCGGTCATTCTTCTCTGAAGCTTCTTCTTGAGCTTTCTTTATACTTTCCACAATGGTCGAGACAACTTCTATTCTCAACGTTCTTGGCCTCTTTCTCTCAAGATTGACTTTCCGACTGAGAGCATCAGCAACAAGATTTGCTTTACCAGGGTGGTAAAGTATCTCACAGTCGTAGTCCTTAAGTAATTCTAGCCAGCGTCGCTGCCTCATATTTAATTCCTTCTGACTAAAGAGATATTGGAGACTCTTATGATCAGTGAAAAGTTTGCACTTCGATCCATAGAGGTAATGCCTCCATATTTTCAGAGCAAATACTACCGCTGCCAACTCCAAATCATGAGTGTGGTAGTTCTTTTCATGCTCTTTTAGCTGTCGAGACGCATATGCTATCACCTTTTCCCTTTGGGTCAAAACATAACCCAACCCAACCCCAGACGCA
Source organism: Lactuca virosa (assembly GCF_052849685.1). Lineage (NCBI taxonomy): Eukaryota > Viridiplantae > Streptophyta > Magnoliopsida > Asterales > Asteraceae > Lactuca > Lactuca virosa. The sequence continues at coordinate 28,453,794 of NC_136427.1, forward strand.
TCGCTATAGACAGCAAAGTCTTCAACTCCATCGGGTAAAGAAAGAATCGGTGCCTCACATAGCTTCTTCTTTAACAACTCGAATGCTTCTCTATGCTTATCACTCCAAGCATAAGTAGCTCCTTTGTGGGTCAAAGCTGTTAATGGACTAGCGATCAAAGAAAAGCCTTGGATAAACCTTCGGTAATATCCGGCTAATCCCAAAAAGCTTCGAATCTCCGTGGGACTTTTCGGTTGTTCCCACTTCATTACAGCTTCAATCTTTGCTGGATCAACCATTATCGCTTCTTGGTTGACCACGTGACCCAAGAATTGGACTTCTCGAATCCAAAAATCACATTTAGAGAACTTAGCATACAACTTCTCCTTCTTCAAGACTTCCAACACTTCTCGCAAGTGTCGGCCATGCTCCTCTTGGCTTTTTGAGTAAATCAGAATGTCATCTATGAACACTATCACAGATTTATCAAGGAACGGATTACAAACCCTGTTCATTAAATCCATGAATGCTGCTGGAGCATTGGTTAGTCCAAACGACATAACCAAAAACTCGTAGTGTCCATATCGTGTTCTGAATGCAGTCTTCTCTATATCCTGCTCTCTTACTTTCAGCTGATGATATCCTGACCTAAGATCGATCTTCGAGAAATAGCTCGAACCTTGTAGTTGATCGAACAGGTCATCAATCCTCGGCAACAGATATCTATTCTTTATTGTTGCCTTGTTCAGCTCTCTGTAATCGATGCACATTCTCACACTTCCATCTTTCTTCTTCACGAATAACACCGGAGCTCCCCAGGGTGATGAACTAGGTCTTATGAAACCTTTGTCCAATAACTCCTGAAGTTGCATCATCAGTTCCTTCATCTCTGTCGGTGCTAATCGGTAAGGTGCCTTTGCTATTGGTGTCGTCCCTGGTAACAAGTCTATTCTAAACTCTACTTGTCTATCAGGCGGTAATCCGGGAAGATCTTCGGGAAATACTTCCGGATAATCACATACGACAGGAATGCTCTGCATCTCCTTTTTCTCCTTCTTAGCATCGATCACGAATGCTAGATACGATGTACATCCTTTGGCCAAACACTTTCTGGTTTTCATTAGCGAAATGATTCCAGAATTTACCCTGCGTTTGTCCCCATACACCACAAACGACTCTTTCCCAGGTGGGTTTACCTTTACAATCTTCTTCTTGCACAATATCTCGGCGTCGTTGGCGCTAAGCCAATCCATTCCCAACACGATGTCGAAACCATTAAGTTCGATAGGCAATAATTCCTCGTGGAACTTATTCCCATTCAGGTCGATTAAGATGTTTTTCATACGATGGCTAACAGGTACAAACTTGCCATTAGCAACTTCGACTAATAAAGCATTATCTAGTCTATCGACATGCAAAGCTAGTTTTCTACCAAATTCATGCGAAATAAAGGAGTAGTTGGCTCCAGAATCAAATAAAATTTGGGCAGGCAATTCGTTTACGAGAAAGGTACCTGAAGCGACATCAGCTTCTTCTTTAGCAGCTTCCAGCGTCATCTGGAAGGCTCTCGCCTTCGGCTTTGGTGGAATGTTGGGCTTTGCTGCCTCCTTCTTTTTCGGGCAGTCCCTAGACATGTGTCCCTCCTCACCACAACCATAGCAAACTTTCTTGGTGAGAGTGCATTCATTGGCATAGTGCCCTGGCTTTCCGCATTTAAAACATGTGGCCACTACCTCACATTTTCCGTGATGCTTCTTTTTACATTGTTCGCACCATTTCGCTTCGCCTCCTCCTCCTCTCGAACCAGATTTCGAGAATTTACTTTTCTTGTTGGACCCTGAAGGTCCATCGAACTTCCTTTTCTCACCAACCTCTATTCTTTCCAGACCCTTTTCCTTCTGCTGGGCCTCCACATTGTTAGCTGCTCGAACAACTGTTTTCAGAGTGGCTGCCATCTTGACTCTCGGGCCAAAGTTGGCAGGCAGTCCATTAGCAAACCTCTCAATCTTGGAGAGTTCCGTTGGCACTAGGTACGGAAATAACTTCATTTTCTCAGTGAATGCAGTAGCATAGTCGTCTATGCTCATTCTCCCCTTCTTCAAGTTTTGGAACTCATTGTTCAGATCAATCAGATCTATCTCTGAACAATACTGCACCCTTAGCTGTTCCAAGAACTCCTCCCATGACATTTTCAGGGCTTCTCATCGTGGCATAGTATCTGCCAACAACTTCCACCAGCTCAAGACTCCGGTCTTCAGTTGTCTAACTGCAAAGACAGTCTTCTGTTTGTTGCTACAGTCGCAACTTTCAAATACCATCTCCATTTCGGAGATCCAATCCATAATTTCAACAGGCTTTGGGCTTCCAGAAAGACTTGGCGGCTTGGAGCCGAAGAAATTCTTATACATGCGCCCATCCTTGTTGTTTCCCCTTTCCGGGTCATTCCTTCGTTCTTCTTGAGTCCCAACTTGACTCACAATGCGACTATTGTTCCCTTCCTCTGATCGCTCGGTAATCAGTTCGGGTTCCTCAAGTCCCTATTTGTATGCAACATCTGTCGCATTTCTTCCCTTTGTCCGGCTAACATAGCCCCAATCATGGCTTGCACTCCATCCATGGTGATTGGTTCTGGTGCAGCAGCTACAACAGGTATTTGCTCAATCACTGGTTGTTGAGGCTGTTGATTCCTGTTTTCGCTCGCGTTTCCAACTCCGCTTCTTGTTCTTGCCATACTTGATCTATACACCGAATAAGGTGAATTTACATCCTCATCCATGATAGATAATTAAATCATCCTTATCACTCCGAAACGTTTACATGCTAATACCGTAGTCCTACGCTTAGAACCCTAAACACATAAGGTTTCCAGATCCGGTTGGCAACAAACCATAGATCCGAACAGATAATATCATATATGGCAAACATATAACATTTAGCACATAAAAGCATTTTAGGCAACTTTCCTAAAATAAACTAGTGCTCGTGTCTAAAATATAACAGACACTATCTCAAAATCTTCACTTAGCATTCTAAGTTTAAGTCTAGAAATCCTACAAATTCCTAGTTCGCTTAAACTAATGCTCTGATACCAACTGTGACATCCCCAAAATCAAGGCCAGAAAAAACCGTTTTAATTTATGCTTTTAAAATAATATCAGAGTAAATCCATTGATTTAAAAGAGCTGTGGAATTTGTTCCCAAAACAAAATATGATAAAATAAAGTTTATCAAAGCATTTCATCAAGAGATGCATTTTCATTATATAACAATATTCGGGATGTCATGTTCCGATAAACAGACCAAAAGCATAAACAAAAAAAGATAGACCATACAACAGTTACATATAACAACTGGTCTAATATCAAAAGATCTTGATAAGTCATCCAACTTATGCTCTCGCGCCACTACCTGTAATACAACAAAACTGAGTGGGTCAGGCTTGGGAGCCTGGTGAGCATATAGGGTTTTCAACCCACAATAAATAATTATATTTAATTTCACCAACCAACAATAACCCGATTACCCATTCCCGTTATCCTCACTTTACGTCCCTAAAACAACATCTATCTCAAGGGACCTAATCTATGATTTTTCATCGGGACGGACATTACTGCAAGGGGTTTCTTCAACAATAGATGTCCTAAAGACAACCATGAGGGGGATAGAGTACACCGGTGAACACATCGTTCACAACACCTACAAGTTATGAGACTGCTAGCGTTCCACTGGACTGTCTAGAAAGAGTCTGTGGTCGTCATCCATACTCCGCTAGATGACTAGATCAACAACAACATCATCGAGGCCTCTCATCATTTTATTTTATCACACACCAACTGTCTACCCATGTTCTACCCAACAGATTAGTAGATAAAATATATATATAAACATACATATACAACTTTAAATCATGTATAATATATCCATTCAATACTCAAACCAGATAACATATAATATGCAACACATAACACGTATTCTTATAGAGATACTTCATATATATGTGTTAGAAGAAAGTAACTTCACACTCACTTGATCAGAAGATGATCGGACAACACTACGGCTTTAAAAGTAGTATTCTTCGGTGAATCCGGGATCACTTCGCACACCCGGCTTCTCGCGGGCAGAGCTTCGGCTCGGAAACTCTTTTCTTCTCGGGATCTTCGGGCTTCGGGACTTTCTTCGGGTCTCGGGATGATACCGGGGCTTCGGGGGTACTTCTTTGCACATAAATCGAGGTAATATGGGTGAGAGAGAAGAGATTTGGCAACCACAAACGGCTGCCCCTTCAAATCTATTTATAGGGCTGTTTTCTCATTTTCCACGTCGTGGGCACTTCCTCCACGTCGTGGGCTTGGTCTTCACTACATGCGTCATCGTCCACTTGCTCTGTCAGGCTCCAGAAGGCGTCAGAAGCCATGCCACGTCGTGGCCACTGTTGCCACGTCGTGGTCTCTGACAATTTTGGGGTTGCGCGCCCCGAACTTCAAAAATTCATAACTTTCGCATACGAACTCCGTTTTTGACGTTCTTTATATCGACGCGTAGGTGAGATTATGCTCTACAACTCTTATTTAGACTCCGTTGGCTAATTTTGACTTTAATTTTAATATATTATTAATATATTATTTTTAGTAGGCCGGGACAGGAAAACTCCGTTAGAAATCCATAACTTCTTCGTCTGACGTCCGTTTTCGTCTGTCTTTTTATCGTTGGACTACTATCGATGAGATCTTCAATTCTCATTTAGAAAGTTTTGGCTAAATATCACTCAATCTCAATCTCGAGTTTCGGGCTGCATACTGTTAAGTTGAAACTTAGAAAAATCATAACTTCCTCATACGAAGTCAGATTTGGGCATTCTTTTTATGCACACTCTCGGTTTAACGTATTCTACGACTTTCGTTTAGATTACTAAGTCTAGATGTCGCTCTATCTTAAATTCATATTTTACGTCATTCAGCGTCGTGCCGGTTCTGTCGCGAAACTTCGACAGATCATAACTTCTTCGTTATAACTCGGATTTCGGCATTCTTTATATATTCGGAAACCTCGTTTCAACTACTACAACATTATCAATAGATATCGGCTTTATCTAACATTTGATTTTGACGCTTATTTTCATACTTAATTCAATTAAGACACACAATTAAGCACAAAACACAGAATACTCAAATAATACACTTCTAATATTTCAAAACGGGTTACAAAGGTTAACCTAGACTATTATATCAACATTAATGACAAGCCCAGAAACATAGGCGTTATAGATATATATATATATATATATATATATATATATATATATATATATATATATATATATATATATATATATATATATATATCGGATCCGATAAGCAGTAGAATGAGTGATTTCCGCTTCATTTCCTATTTCTTGTTTGGTTGTGGATTTAGAGCGGATTCACACAATCTACTACTTGTTCGATCATGGTTATGTATAACCTGTAGACACTAAGTAACCATAGGGGGAAACAAGTATGGTTCAGGTCATTAAATATAAGTACAACAAAAGTCACTAAATATAAGAACAACATACTATTTTCTAGTACAGAACATACTTTTCCGTTAGTATGTTTAACTAGGGCATACATACAAAGAGGTTTGCATACAAACATTACTGTAATTCAACGTTTTTACACGTGTGAGACAACAAAACTTTCATTTCTTTACATCAGAAGATATAGGATTTTTCTGGAGGAACAAACCAAGGTTTTCTAGGATCATACTTTCTAAATACACATGCTTATGAACTCACCAACTTTAATGTTGACACTTTTTCAAAATCACTTGTATTCTCAGGATACTAGTAAACAGGTACTCGTGCAGTTTCTAGAAGACGGAGCATGGTAGCTTCAAGTATTTATTTTACTATTTACTTATGGAGTCAATCATATGTGACTCAAATACAATGTAAACACTATATTATCAATACAATGGTTGTGGTTGCTTTGATTACTATTATTCAATTGTTGTGATACTACACACGACGTCCTCCGCCCCCAAACGTTTCCGCCGTTCCGGTTTGGGGGTGTGACATATTCGTATCCGAGCATTGTTTATAGTGAACTCAGTATATCAAACCATAAAAGATATACAACTATAAATACAATGGGGCCGAAGTGCTCTGACTAAAAGTATACTTTTAAAATATAAGTATTTTATGAGAAGTATACGAACAAGCATACATACTAGAACAAGTATCACAAGAAGTACAATACACAAGTATTTAGGAGTTAGACAGCACGAGTAGGTCTAGAGATATATAATTAGGTCTGGGAAGAATATAGCCTGATCAACTATATTTAACCGAGAGGTGATTAGCATATGCCTAGGAATGGTCGTGGTGTTGCAACAAGCCTAAAACTTACCAATCCTATATACAACGAGTATCTAGAACAAAACATAAAGTTAAAATACTAAGGGAGTATTTTATGGTACTATAAGATGACAACAAGTTTAAAACTTACGAAGTACATATACCAAGAAGCTCTAGAACCAAACATCCAATTAAAATACTATAGGAATATTTTAGGCACTATAAATAATATATGTGAAAATTTAAAAGACCCTTATTAGTAGGTCTAAGATTGCGGAGTGTATACTCCCAGAGTTATGTATAACTGAGATTTTATAGACTTAGAATTTGTGACCTATGCCCTACTTCCTGTTCCTTGTTTGGTTGTGGTTTTTAGAGTAGGGTCACTTATGCGAAGGTCTATTTAATCTTAAGTTATATACAACTTATATACACTGCGTGATTATAGGAGGACCCGGTAAGGGTCACCCATAAGATAAAATTCTTTATTTAATCTCATAAACTCTTTAGACACTTTCATTATCGCAAAAACAACATAGATAGATATAGCCACTCCACTACAATGACCAACAAAGGAGTCAAGGAAGAACGAGAAAAGGTTCATGAAAAGGATTCTGAGAAGGGATCAGTCGTAGAGAAAGGCACCAGAGTCATCACTATTAAACCTTACCATAGCGAGATCTGACATAAAGAAGCTCGCTCGGACATTCGGGGTCCGACCGTCCATTGCACAATAATGAAGATCAGTAACGAAGCCTGAAACAAGATATAACAAAGATTCAACACACCCGTGGAGAACACGAACACCATAGGAATGCTCAGAGACAACCAATTCCTACCAACCGAAACTAGGACAATCACAGTAAGGACATAGAACAGGGGAAACCACTCACGAGATACACGAAGAGACCAAGCACTATATACGTCACATTAATACTTAATAAACTAATATAACCTAGCGAGTTAGTGGTTATACTACTCACACTATATGTTAGGTTTATCTCGTCTTTCATAACAACTAGTAATAGTTATTCAATCCACAGGAAATTCATTCGATGGTAGCCACTACTAATTCATAAGTCTATTTCATATAGACCTCTGTTATGAATTTTTTTCAGAACACTATAAAAGTAAGAGCATGATACACTCGGAACTAAGATAACTTATTTTAAATAACATTCTACTTGTAGCCCTTACTAAAGACCTATTACCATATCATCTTGTAAACCTTATGGTTGAAGGATGCCTCTTCATAGACCTATAGGGTGCGATCATACCAGCACTAATGCGCTGAATCCCATCAGCACTCCGCAGTTAAGCGTGCTTGGGCAAGAGTAGTACTAGGATGGGCAAACTTAACACCCGTACAAAACCTACCTCTACCCACTACCATAACTCCATCTCAGGAATGTTTAACAGAAACATTGAGAATAGTTCAGCAAAGCGCGAAATTTATATATGTGTATATAAATTGTAAGAATGCAACTAGCAATGACCCTCGGTACTCACGAGATCATTTCTCGCCATGCAACAGAATCATGTCTTCACAAGGAGGTAATCAGCCAACCGGTGAGACACCAATTCTGCAGATAGACTCCGCTACTTTTCAAGCTGCGGTCACAGCAGTCGTGAAAGTCGTCATGGCACAACTCAATGCTAACAACGCCAACGGAAGCGGAGGCAGTGCCGGAAATACTAATCGCAGTAACAATCAAGGACACCAGCGGGTGTCTACCAACAAAGACACCTCAGACCATAAACCTAAGAGTAAGAAACGAAAGTTTTGGAACAAAAAGGAGGGCAACCTATCTCAAAAACTCGCTAAAAGGCAACAGCCCGTGGTTGCCCCTGCAGCTGCAACAGCAGTCACGACACCTGCCTCAACATCCGCCATGACATCTGTCACTCCAGTCCGTACCAGTCAATATGATCGAACCCTCCCGCAATGTAATGAGTGCAACCTCCATCATACTGGAGCGTGTCGAAATATACATTGCAAGAACTGCCTCAGGGGAGGACTTACTACCCATTTCTGTAGGGCTCCGGCCTGACACAACACCTCGTACGCCAACGCAGTGTGAGCCCAGTATGCCACCTATGCAGTGAAACGGGACACTTCAAGAGGGACTGTCCAACCGAGAGGAATGATGGAGGGGCAGGAGGAGTTTGACAACCGAACCAGTAGAAGCAGCGAAGAACCTTACTAGGACTTTTGGGACAGTTTTAAAAAAAAAGAGTATTTAAGTATCGTATGTTTGTATGATACAGGGTTGTTTGCTAAAACTTCTGCCAAGTAAAAAGTAAGTAAAATACTCTCTCGTTCAATTAAACTACGACACTCATATAAAAATATACTTAGGATCCTTACAGGTGAGGTGTATGACTTAGTGTATA